>NC_038243.2:17810524-17812236 GCF_000004515.6 Glycine max
TTGATATTAAAAAAAATTATATCTTGTATTTTATAATTTTATCAAATTTCTATTAAATTTCTCACTTTTAATCTTTAAAATTATTTCATATTTCAATTCCAACTTAAGTACCATTATATTTAGATTGAAAATAATATATCGAGAGTTTTGAGTAGAAAAAACACAACCGACCGTGAGATCAAATTTATTTATTTTAAAAAAGAATTTAATCAACTATTTTTTTGAAAGTCTCACAACAAAATTTAAACTAGATAAAACTAAAGTGAAATTATAAATCTTTTTCCTTAATCAATAAAATATATATATATACTTCAAATATGAAAGAATCCCTTGAATAAACCTTATGTGTTTCTACTTGAGACAACACTTATCATACATAATATATATAAAATGAAAACAATTACTAACAAATAAAGAACCCAAATAAATTTAAATAAAAAATACAATAATGTTCAAACTAATACAGAAATTAACTTTAAAATAAAACAAAAAATTAATACAGAGGTTTATTATTTGCCTTTGTGACATAGAGTTGTATCTCTCGTTGATTTAGGAGTTTAGGGATTACAGCTATGAAAGTTCAAATCTTAAACTATTTTACTGTTTTTTTAATATCTTTTTTCCTAGTCTCTCTCCTATGCAATTTATCATTAATATCCGGATATATTTGTTATATTTTTAGGAATTAAATTTTACATTTTCATCTTTTAGAGATGCATTTGTTAGTGAAGTGGGAAGACAGACGAATTATTCCAGTGACAAATTTATCCTTCTCTATCACATATATTATTTTATTAACTGTTGAGATATATTTTTGTACTTTTACATTTTCATAGACTAAATTATTATACATAAATAAAATTCACTATTTACCTTTAATAATGGTAATCTAAATGAAAAAAATATAAATAAATTTAACACATGTAGGTTTCCATAGCTTTCTTTATTTATTGGCGTCACATTGTTAAATATTTAATGGACCCGAAAAGGAGTACTATACGACCGTGGAACCAAATGTCTGGCATCGATCGGTTCAGAAGTCGAACTTCGATTTATTTTTTAAAAGTTGTCAAAGTTGGACATGGGGACAGTCATTATTATTAAATAAAAAATAAATGCCTAGTATTCTTTTTGAAATTCACGGAGTCCAGTTTTTTAGTTAAGATTATTTATATTATTATACTATAAATTTATTATAGATCAATTTAAATATAAATATTAAGTTAATTATTACCAAAAATAATAACTTTATCATTAATTAAATTTTATTAATAATTGGGTATACTGTTATAAGATTAATTTTATGTTTCTTAAAAAAATTAAATTTATCATTTATGTAATGATAAAGAATATTGTAATTATACATAGTTTTTATTACTGATGTAATTATACATAGTTTATTTAGTATGTGTTTGATTAATATATTAATATATACCATAACATGAAGTTCAATTAATTATTAACAAATAAGCTGTAAAAGATAAATTAAAAAATTATGATTGTTTATATTTTTTTTTCAAATGTTTAATTCATTTTTTATTTTTCATCTTTGGCCCAAGAATTAATTTGTTTAGTCTGTATTTGGATAAATATTTATAAAATTATATATAATTTTTTTTTTTGCATTTTAATTAAAATACTTTTTTTATTTTCTTAACTTAGAGCCCTACTTAAAGCCATTGGTTAGTATTTATCATTTATAAAACATCATG